>NW_026780960.1:0-19942 GCF_030144855.1 Hypanus sabinus
GGGGCGAAGGAGAACTAACTGGAAAGTGATAGGTGAAGCCACATGGGTGGGAAAGGTAAAGGACTGGAGAAGATGGAATCTGATGGGAGGGAAGAGTGCACCATGGGAGAAAGGGAAGTAGGAGAGGTTCCAGGAGAAGGTCATAGGCAGGTGAGGGGAAGAGGTAAGAGGCCAGAGTGGGGACTAGATGAAGAGAGAAGGGAGAGGGAAAATTGTTAGAGCCTACCTAGACAGATTATGAGGTGAAGCTCCCCCACCTGAGAGTGGCCGCACCATAGCAAAAGAGGCAGCCATGGACCAATATGAGGGAATGGGGGTGGGGATAGGAATTAAAATAGTTGGCCACTGGAAAATTCTGCTTTTGGTGGACAGAGTGGAGGCACCCAATAAAGTGGTCTCCCAGTTTTTAGGTCTCACCAATGTAGAGGAGGCCGCATTGGGAACACCAGGTACAAGACAACCCCAACAGATTTACAGGTGCAGTTTTGCTTCACCTGGAAGGACTCGATCACTAATTTTTATTACTTTACAATTTATAGATTAAATGCTTAATTTAGTCAGTCCAGTTCTTGCTGATGAGTTCATCTACCAGAGGCCACACGAGAGGTTATCATCTGTGAACATGAACAGCAGCAGCAAGTTTCTTAGTGTATTACAGCCAGTGATTTTGTTCCCTCCTCACCCAATAACCAGACCACTGGATCTACCATTCCTTTGCAGAATATGCTTACAAGGGAAGACTATAAAGCTTGATGTCGACTATACTCCTCTCCACAGACACTGCCCGACCTGTTGAGTTCATCCAACATTCTGTGTGTGTTGCTCTGGACTTCCAGCACCTGCAGAATCTCCTGTGTATAAGACTGTGAAGTTCTTGCATTTGGAAAGTACATGAAGTAAGCAAACAGTGAAATATGGAAGATGCTGCCTGATCTTGCAGAGCGGGCAGCCCATCTGCATTTGGTTTCTTCCATGAAGTTGTGTGGTGAACTACATATACCTGTCTGGACACGCCCCCCCCCCCCCCCCGCTGACTGCTCCTGTGGCTCCTCCCACAGACCCCTGTATAAAGGCGATCGAGGCCTGAGCCTGGCCTCTCAGTCGCCAGGATGTAGTATGGTGGTCAACCAATGCTTGTTCCTTCTTCCAGTCAATAAAAGCCGATATCTCGCCTCAGAGAGAGTTATTGATGGTGCATCAATTTTATTGACTGGAAGAAGGAACAAGCAGTGGTTGACCACCATACTATATCCTGGCGACTGAGAGTTCGGGCTCAGGCCTCAATTGCCTTTATACACTCCACGGTAACTATGGACCCTGTACCCGGGGTGACACCGCACACACCGAGTCCTACACAGACTCCTCACGACACTCCTATACTGCGCATCTCGTACGCGTATATACCAGGCGTCTCGCACATGCGAGGGATCACTGACGCCTAGTGAGCTGACACATCTAGTTAGGCCGGAACCAGCACAACCTTCATCTTCGGTGCAAGCACCACCGGCTCCTGTGCAATCACCGCCACCGGCATCTGTGCAATCACAGCCGGTGCTACGTAGATCGCACAACTGATTCGACCACCTGATAGACTTAACCTGTAAATATACTTGTAAGAAACTTCGCCACATGGGGACTCTCTTTTAAAACAAAGGGGCGGTGAATGTGGTGAACTACATATACCTGTCTGGACACACCCCTGCTGACTGCTCCTGTGGCTCCTCCCACAGACCCCGGTATAAAGGCGATCGAGGCCTGAGCCCGGCCTCTCAGTCTCCAGGATGTAGTATGGTGGTCAACCACTGCTTGTTCCTTCTTCCAGTCAATAAAAGCCGATATCTCGCCTTCACGTCTCAGCGAGAGTTATTGATGGTGCATCAAGTTGTGAGACTGGATTGGAAGAAATGCAAGTGAACCAAATGTTTTGCATCCCAGCTGGCAGGAAGGGTCAAAGAAAAGGCAGTAGGTGCTGTGAGAAGAGAAACATGCTTTGTTGGAGATTTGAAGAGTGAGCCAGGAGTTGCAGAGGAAAGGTCCATTCTGTCTGCTGAAGTGGGAGAGGAAGGGAAGATGCACACTGACACCATGGGCATTGATTTAGTATTGAGAGCAAAAGAGAAAGTCATCAGCAATAATGGAGAGAAGCCATGGTTATAAAGGTAGGAAGATGTCATGGAAGTACAGTAGAGAAATGGTCACCATTTGAAGAGATTTGACAGATGTGGAGAAACTGGTTGAACTGAATCCTTTGTAGGAATCAGGCTGGGTGAGAGATGTGGTCAAGAGAGCAGTGGGAATACATGTGCTTGTATCACGTTGTGAATTTCAGAGGATAGTGAACTTAGATTATTGTTTGTGTCTGTGTGTCGAGTGGGTGGAAGGGAGGTGAGGGGCTCCTATTGCCGTTGTTATATTGTGGTTGTGACTTGTGTAGTTCTGAACATTGTGGGCATGCTATGTGGGCACTGGAATGTGTGGCAACACTTGCAAATTGCCCCTCAGTACGTCCTAAAGAACCAGAAGACATAGGAGCAGAATTAGGCCACTTGGTCCATCGAGTCTGCTCTGCCATTCTATCATGGCTGGTTTATTATCCCTTTCAACCCCATTCACCTGCCTTCACCTTCAACCAAGAAGCTATCAACCTCTGCTTTAAATATACTTAAAGACTTGGTCTCCATAGCTGTCCATGACAATAAATTTGCACAGATTCACCACCTTCTGGAAGTAATTCCTTCTCATCACTGTTTTAAGTGGATGTCCCTTTATTCTGAGGTTATGTTCTCTGATCTTAGACTCACCCACTATAGGAAACATCCTCCCCATGTCTACTCTGTCTAGGGCTTTCAGTATTCCATTGGTTGCAGTGAGATTCCCACTCATTCCTCTAAACTCCAGTGAGTATAGGCCCAAAGTCATCAAACGCTCCTTATATGTTAACCCATTAATTCACGGAATTATTCTCATGAACCTCCTCTGAACCTTTTTTTTAGATAAAGGGCCCAAAACTGTTCATAATATTCTGGTCTGACCAATGCCTTTATAAAGTCTCAGCATCCCATCCTTGCTCTTACATTCTTGTACCCTAGAAATGAATGTTAACATTGCATTTGCCTTCCTTATCACTGATTCAAGCTGCAAGTTAATGTTTAGAGAATTCTGCACAAAGCAAAAGTACCCCCAAATCCCTTTGCGCCCTGATTTTAGAATTTTCCCCCATTTAGAGAAGTTTATATACCTTCTACCAAAGTGCATGGCTACAATATATTCCATCTGCCACTTTCTTGCCCATTCTCATAATTTGTCTGTTCTTCTGCAAACACCCTGCTTCCTCAACACCGCCTGCCCCTCCACCTATCTTTTTTTATCTGCAAACTTAACCGCAAAGCAATCAATTCCTTCATAAAACATGAAAGAGGCAGTCCGAATACCAACCACTCTGGAACACCACTAGTCACTGGCAGCCAACCAGAGAAGTCTCCCTTTATTCCCACACTTTGCCCCCTGCCAGTCAGCCAATCTTTTATCCATGATAGTACCTTTCCTGTAATACCATTGGCTCTTATCTTGTTAAACAGTCTCACGTGTGGCACGTTATCAAAGTACTGCTGGAAATCCTAGTAAACAACATCACCGTCTCCTCTTTGTCTATCCAGCCTGTTACTTCCTTCAGGAGTTCCAACAGGTTTGTCAGGCAAGATTTTTCCGTAAGAAAAGCATGCTGACTTTGGGCTATTTTATCGTGCACATCCAAGTATCCCAAAATCTTATCCTTAATAATCAACTCCAACATCATCCCAACCACTGAAGTCAGGCTAACTGGCATATGGTTTCCTTTCTTCTGCCTCCCTCCCTTTTTGAAGAATGGAATGACATTTGCAATTTTCCATTCTTCTGGAACCATTCCAGAAACTAGTGCTTCTTGAAAGGTCATTACTAATGCCGCCACAATTTCTTCAGCCAACTCCTTCAGAACCCTGGGGTGGTCCATCAGGTCCAGGTGACTTGCTACCTTCAGACCTTTTAGCTGTTCAAGCACATTCTCCTCAATAATGACTACTCTGGCATTCTGCTAATGTCTACCACGCAAAGTATGAATTGTGTTCTTCCACCTTTTCTTGGTCCTCCATTACTACCTCTCCGGAGTAATTTTGAAGTGGTCCAATGTTCACTCTTGTCTCTTTTACTCTTTATATATCCAAAAAAAGCTTTAGGTATCCTCTTTTATATTATTGGCTAGCTTATTTTCATGTTTCATCTTTTTGCTCTTTTTTTAGTTGCCTTCTGATGGCTTTTAAAAGCTTCCCAATCCTCTACTTTCCAACTGATTTTTGCTATATTATATGCCCTGTCTTTTGTTTTTATGTTGTCTTTGTCTTCCTTTGTCAGCCATAGTTGCCTCATCCTCTTGTTTAGAAAACTTTTTTTGATCTTTGGGATGAATCTGCTACACCTTCTGAATTGCCCCTAGGAACTCCCAGCTGCGGCTGTTCTGCCATCATCCCTGCTAGTGTTCCCTTCCAGTGCTTGGGTTGTGTTGGTTGTTAATGCAAACAACGTATTTCACTTTTTTTAGGTTCAAATTATTCCTCCCGATTTTTATTTACTGTGTATTTTCCCAGATGTAAGGCTTTATTGGACAAGTCGGTGATGTTTTCCATTCTGGGTTTATAACTCATGCAGTCCCCAAATAGATTCTTCATTTCCCTGCAGAGTATTCTGATCATCTGTCCTGTTCCATACTGAGTTTGTAGAATGTGATTTGGAAGGTATAACTGATCTCAGTGGCCTGTGTGTTACAGATAAGTCTGAGGATGATGCGGATCGTGAGGCGCAGTTGCTGGAGCGAAGATTGACTCTAACAGAAGAGAGGAATGCAGTCATGGTCCCAACAGCTGGGAGTGGAATCCCAGGCTCCCCGGCAAAATGGTTTGTCCCAGAAACATTTTCAAATAATTTTGTTTATTTGAAAGTTAACTTCCAAGTATTGGCTTGACGTTGTTCTCTTGAGTTCCATTGAATATAAAGTCATGAGGTAACTGGAACAATTAGCTAAATGTGTACTAATAACAGCAGAGAATGCTGGCTAGCTTCCATGTGACAGGTGTTTCAGATTTGTTCTGATGAAGAGTTATTAGCTGAAAACCTTTTCCCTTTTTCCTCTTTCTCCAATCAGTTGTATTTGCTTAGCTGTTGTAAGCGGAGGATTAACTTTTCAATGTTGCAAATTTTATGTTTTAAAATGTCCTGACTTGTTTCTTTGAAAAAAAATTTGGATAATTAACATTTTTCTTAAAACTTATAAATAATTAGTTATGGGTCAAATTTACTTTCCTCACATTGAACCTTGAAGCTAGATGCTTAAGAACATAGGACATTACGCCACAGTTCAGTCTCTTAGCCCCACAATGTTGTGCCAACCTTTTAACTTACTCCAAGATCAAGCTAACCCTTGCATCCTTACATAACTCTCCATTTTTCGGTTATCCCTGTGTCTATCTAAGGGTCTATTAAATCTCTAATGTATCTTCCTCTGTCACTACCCCTCCACACACCTAGCCCTTCGTGTGAAGAAAAAAACCGACATCTGACAGCACCGCCGCATACTTTCCTTCATTCACCGTAAAATTATCCCCCCCCCCCCCCCCCCCCCCATATTCACCATTTCCACCCTGGGAAATGTCTCTGACTATCCATTCAATCTGTGCCTCTTACCATCTTGTACGTCTCAATCAAGTCATCTTTCACCCTCCTTCTCTCCAAAGAGAGAAGCTGGAGCTCACTCTACCTTTCCTCATAAGACATGCTCTCTAATCCAGGCAGCATCCTGCTAAATCTCCTCTTCACCCCCTCTAAAGCTTCTGCATCCTTCCTATGAGGAGGTGACCAGAACTGAACAGAATACTCCAAATATGGTTTTACCAGGTTCATTAAGGTTGTTATAGCTGGTGGGGGGGTTAGTGAGGATAAGCTTCCACTTCCCATTGAATGATCCTGATGACATACATCTCAAATAGCCCTGACAGCTAACTCCAGCTGCTGGCCTTCACATGAGATTTAGCTACTGACAGGAGAAGGGGTAAAGGCAGGTTATTGGTCCTTTAAAACCAGTCACTCTGGGCAGCCATGGTTGGCAGCTCATCCAGGAGAAGGAAAATTCTGATATCCAGCCTCTGTTACCCACTCATGGGAAGGCTTCAGGAGTTAAAACCCCAGGGAAAAATCTGGAGCTGGAGTCACTAAAGCAGTTCTACATTGAGTTCAGTGCTGACCGGCGATCCCTATGATGCTGCTGGTGCCAGACTGTATTGGTTTCTGCCATTCCTCGGCTGTGAGCAGATAGGGAGCCTGCTACATGGGAAACAGCTCCATATCGTATTGGCTTGGCTTGTGTATCGACTGAGGGCGCTGCACCAGCAACGTGGGATGCAACATCCATGGTTGACTCTGACCAATGGAGGGCCTCGAATAGGTCTAATCAGGACTTTATAGAGCTGCGTCGTTATCTTGCAGTTTTTGAACTCAATCCCCTGACTAATAAAGGGCAACACCTTGTTCACTTTCTTAACAGCCCTTTAAAGAAATCGTTAATTACTTCTGTATTTCTGTGAAAATTACTGCATTTAATGTTGATGTGCCTTTTGTTGTAGGAGCCCGGCTACTGGAATGGAAACACATGTTCCTGTTATTTTTCTTGATTTAAACAGTAAGTTCTTGCCACCGACACATAAAACAAGAGAAATTAATAAAAAAACTGGTAGCTTGCATCAAGTCAGTGAGCACTCTTAAATTTTTTTTGGCAAGTACTCTGTGCTTTTATGGGCAAATGTGTAGAACTTGCTGGAATTAATGAGTTGGGGACATTAATTTTCATTTTTCTAGATTCCAGTCACTGTTTATATGCTGCTTTAGGCATGGTAATTTAAGAATGGGCTCTGGAGATTAGATTGGTTCCAAACTATGGGGAAATTTTGAAAATTCCAAGTTCTTACTCCAGTCCTTAGTTTGTTTCCATGAACTACTGGAAAAGTGCTTAAAGTTTTCCTCAGGCTTGTGCCAGGGGGAATTTCAATCCACACTTTAGACTTTTTTTCCCTACTTGAGGCATTTCCAGAATTAATATTTCCTGAGCTAATTTCTCCCTTCACCCACAGGGCAGGGGTGCATTAAGCTTTCTTCTTGGTCTCAAATGCCATTTGCTCTAAGTCAGCTTCTTCATTTTTAAATGAGTGGGAAGAAGACAGAGTAATAGTACAGGATGGGCCCCTCAACCCAACTCACCCTTGCCAAATAATTATCTGGTCCCATTTGTCTATCATTGGCCCATATCCCTCTATTTTTCCTATCCATATACATGTCTTTTAAGTATTGTAATTGCATGAGCCTCAAGCAACTTGTTCTGTATTTTCACCAGATTCTGCGTGAACAAATTGCCTCCTAAGTTCCTTTTGAATTTTTCCACTCTCACCTTAGATCTGTGTCCTCTAGTTCTTGATTCCCTTACTCTGGGGGATATATTCTATGATCATTCTCCCTTTCTCTGCTGTATATAATTTTACATGCTTTTCTAAGGCATTGGAAAGCTGTCTTCTGGAAAGTGCTACAGGGCTGTGAAAACAACAATTGCACACCATCTTAAAAGTTTTTCCACTGGGCAGTTAATCTGATCAGCCATTCTATTCATTCCCCCCCCACCCCCCATCAAATATATCAGTCACTGTAAACACTGTAACCCCCATTCTATAATGCTGTTTACATTGCAAGTACATGCTGGTATTTATGCACATTTTTATTTCATATTCAATTAACCTCTAATTCTATTTTAATATAATTCTTTATTCTTCATTGTTGAATGTTTTTTGTTGTATGTTGCGCCAACACACTGCAGCAAATCCCTAATACACATAAAAGTATATGGTGAATAAAATAGATCCGTGATCAAGCCAGTGCCCAAGTCCTTTAGTGTGTAAGCTGGTAGACTAGTTCTGAATTCTGGACAAGAAAGAGGAGTGGAATTAATTGAGGAATGATGGAGTTATCAATATAAAAGGCAAACATTGTTCCTCATAGACGTTGTGCTTCTAACTTAGCTATTGATTATTTGTGCTGTATCTCTGTTTCTCTCTGCTCTTTCTCATACCCACATTTAGCAAATGACTTCAGCTCCCAGGAAGATCTTGACGGACCGGAACCTGGTGGTCTGGATGCCAGCCTTGTAGATGAAGATGTCGATGAAATTTTAGAACTGCAAATTGCAAAGCATCATGATACAGAGGTGATGTAACTTTATAGCACCTTTAAAATGCTGCACCTTTTGTGTTCATCATGTAACCTTGTGATCTGAAATTGAAGTGCTTCTCAAAACGTGGAAGAAACTTAGGCTGCAGGAAGTAAAAGGCAGGAAACTTGAGGGATTAGGGAACGTCGGAGGAGAATCATGAAATTGACATCAAGAGTTGGAATCAAAAGGGAACAGGAATCATCTAGTTTTGTGATGTGTAGAACCAAGTTTTGGTTTTATTTCAGAAAAAGAATTTTATGACAGTTGGAGGCCTTTCATTGTTATGGATCATAGATAAATAGATACTTTATTGATCCCAGAGGAAATTACAGTGTAGCATTACAAGTGCAGAGATATATAAATATACAAATATTAGAAGAGAAGTAAGAAAGAATAAAAAATAAGTTACCACAAACAGTCTATCAGGAGGGTGTTGTCATCACTTCCCCGGCTATAGGTGGACTCATTATAGAGCCTAATGACCAAGGGTAATAATAACCTCGTATAGCGCTCTTTGGAGCAGCGCAGTTGTCTTAGTCTTTTACTAAATGTGCTCCTCTGGCCAGCCAAGGTGGCATGCAGAGGGTGAGAAACACTGTCCAGAATTGCCAGGGTTTTCCGTAGGGTCCTTTGTTCTACCACAGCCTGCAGTGTGCCCAGTTTGACTCCTATGTTTACAGAGATTTTTAATCTTTCCCTCTCCCAGTTTAGAGTGCCCTCCTGCTTCAAATTATCCACCATTGTCCCTGTACCAAAAAAGACCAAGGTAACATGCCTGAACAACTGGCCTCCTGTTGCATTCACCTCAATAAAAAGCAAATGCTTTGAGAGGCTGGTCAAGGATTACATCTGCAGCTTGCTGCCACCCACACTGGACCCCCTACAATCCATCTATCGACACAACCAGTCGACAAACGATACAACAGCCACTGCTCTGCATTCTGTCCTTACACATCTGGAGAAGAAGGATGGTTATGTGAGAATGCTGTTCTTGGACTACAGCTCAGCATTCAATACCGTAGTTCCATCCAGGCTCAACAGGAAGCTCAGAGACCTCAGTCTTGACCCTGCCTTGTGCAGCTGGATCCTGGACTTCCTGTCAGATCACCGCAGGTTGTAAGAGTGGGCTCCCTCACCTCTACCCCTCTGACTCTCAATACAAGAGCCCCTCAGGGCTGTGTACTGAATTTCCTCCTTTAATCCCTGTACACCCATAACTGTATCGCTACCCACAGCTCCAATCTTCTAATTAAATTTGCCGATGACGCTACATTGATTGGCCTTATCTCAAACATTAACAAGGTAGCCTACAGGGAAGAAGTCACCTCTCTGTCACAGTGGTGTCAAGAAAACAACCTCTCCCTCAATGTCACAAAAACAAAGGAGCTGGTTGTGGATTACAGGAGGAATGGAGACAGGCTAACCCCTATTGACATCAATGGATCTGGGGTTGAGAGGGTAAACAGCTTTGAGTTCCTCAGCATCCACATCACCGAGGACCTCACGTGGTCTGTGCACACCAGCTGTGTGGTGAAAAAGGCACAACTCTTTCACCTCAGATGGTTGAGGACGTTTGGTATGGGCCCCCAAATCCTAAGAACTTTCTACAGGGGCACAATTGAGAGCATCCTGACTGGCTTCATCACTGCCTGGTATAGGAACTGTACCTCCCTTAATCGTAGGATTCTGTAGAGAGTGGTGCGGACAGCCCAGCACATCTGTAGTTGTGAACTTCCCATGATTCAGGATTTTTACAAGGACAGGTGTGTAAAAAGGGCCCATAGGATCACTGGGGACTCAAGCCATCCCAAACACAATCTATTCTAGCTTCTACCATCCGGGAAATGGTACCACAACATAAAAGCCAGGACCAACAGGCTCCGGGGACAGCTTCTTCCACCAGGCCATCAGACTGATGAACTCGTGCTGATTTGAGTGTACTCTTTATTACACTGACTGTTCTATTTATTATAAATTACTATGATTGCACTTTGCACATTTAGGTGGAGTTGTAATGTAAAGATTTTTGCTCCCATGAATGTGAAGGATGTAAGAAATAGTCAATTTAATTCAATAACAGTGCCAGCCTTTTAATAAGCTCAATAATCAGCTTATTGAGCCTGTTGGCATCACTCATCTTGATGCCATTGCCCCAGCACACCACTGCATAAAAGATTGTACATGTCCATATAAAAATAATTACAAAACCAATCACAGAGTCTAATTTTTTCTTTTAAATTGTAAGCATGCAGAAGAATAGAATTAATAGAATTGGGATTGGGTTTCCTTTATCCATTCCTTACTTACACCCAAACGATAATATGCTATGTTCGGCACTGCTGTCCAGCTGAATCAGGAGCGGGTTATCACTGGTGTATGTCGTGAAATTTTTTTTGCAGCAGGGGTATAGTGCAATACACACCAAAAAAAATACTACAAATTAATATATGTATTACAAATGTTGCTGTATAAATTACATATATATGTAGTATTGCACACTACAGCTGTTACCACACACACACACACACACACACACACACACACACACACACACACACACACACACACACACACACACACACACACACACACACACACACACACACACACACACACACACACACACACACACCACACCCACACCCACACCCACACCCACACCCACACCCACACCCACACCCACCACCACCACCACCACCACCACCCCCCCATCAAATGTGTGCCTGGGAGGTTCGTGCTCATGATGAAGCTGGCTGAGTTTGCAACCCACAACAGCTTTTTCTAGTTCTGTGCAGTGGCCCTTCCATACCAGTCAGTTTAGAATGCTCGCCACAGTACATCTGTAGAAATCTGTAAGAGTCTTTGATATACCAAGTCTTCTCAAACTCATAATGAAATATAGCCACTGTTGTGCCATCTTTGTAACTCTATATAAGTATGTTGAATCTTGGAGATGTTATCACCCAGAAACTTAAAGCTGCTTGCCCTTTCCACTGCTGACCCTTCGATGAGGACCAGAGAGTGTTCCCTCGACTTCTCCTTCCTGAAATCCACAATCAATTCCTTGTTCTTATGTTGTTGTAGAACCACTCAACCAGTTGATCTACCTCACTCCTGTACACTGTGATATTATTCCTTGTTTAATGCACAGGAAGGCTTATTGTATGTATTTGGTTTGCTTATTAATATTTTGAGTTATTTGTGGTAAGTATAAACAGAAAATGAGAGAAAACTCTTTGTTGGAACTCTAACCTGAAACATTAATTCTTTCACTTTCCACTGATGCTGTATTTTCAGGATTGTCCATTTTTAACTCCGATTCCCAGCATCTGCAGTGTTCCCTCTTGCGCGTGGTAAATACTGCTTATTTTTGTTTTGGAATTGCTGCCAATAGGTGAAAGCAGAGGCTTCGTGGGACTCCAATGTCCATGACTGTGCGTCACTGAGCAAAGGAACACCAGCTGATGAGCGTGTTTTCCTCATCGTGAAGGCGGCGGTGAAGCTGAGTCATCCTGCCGACATGCAGCTGGTGCTGCGTAAGCGCATCTGTGTGAACGTCTACAGCCGGCAGGTACAGTCAAGTCAACGGGTCATGATAACATTGTAGCAACACACGCACAGTACTGGAGGAACTCAGCTGGCCAGGGAGTGTCTACAGAAAAGAGTGCACTCAACATTTTCATAAGACACAGGAGCAAATTAGGCCATTCAGTCCATCGAGTCTGGTCCACAGTTCTGTCTTGGCTGATCCCAGATCCCATTCAGCCCCATACATCTGCCTTCTCGCCATGGCCTTTGATACCCTGACTGATCAGGAAGCTATCAACTTCCGCCGTAAATATACCCGCAGACTTGGCCTCCATCGTAGTTTGTGGCAGAACATTTCACAGAATCACTACTTTCTGGCTAAAAAGAATTCCTCCTTACCTCTGTTCTAAAGGGTTGCCCCTCGGTTTTGAGGCTGTGCCCTCTAGTTCTGGATGCCCCACCATAGAAAACATCCTGTCTACATCCACTCTATCTAGTCCTTTCAAGATTCAGTAGGTTACAATGAGATCCCCCAGCATTCTTCTAAATCCCAGTGAGTACAGGCTAAAACTACCAAACCCTCCTTGTATGTTAACCCCTTCATTCCCAGAATCATCCTCATGAACCTCCTCTGGACTCTTTAATGACAACGTATCCTTTCTGAGATATGGGGCCCAAAACTGTTGAACATATTCCAAGTGTGGCCTGACTATGTCTTATAAAGCTTTAGCATTATCTCCTTGCCCTTGAAATAAATGCGGGCTTTGTGTTTGCCTTCTTTACCATAGACACAACTTTCTGGGAGTCTTGCACAAGGACTCCAAAGTTCTTCTGCACCTCTGATGTTTGAACCTTCTCCCCTTTTAAATAATAGTCCACACTTTTGTTCCTTTTCCCAAATGCATGATCATTTCCCAACACTATATTCCGCCTGCTTTTTTTTAACCCATTCTTCAAATTTGTCTAAGTCCTGCTGCAATCACATTGCTTCCTCAGCACTGCCTACCCCTCAATGTATTTTTATATCTTTGGCAAACTTTGCCACAAAGCTGTCAATTCCATTATCTAAATCATTGATGAACAATATGAAATGTAGTGGTCCCAATACCGACCCCCGAGGAACACCACCAGTCACCGACAGCCAAACAGAAAAGGTCCCCTTTATTCCCACTCGCTGCTTCCTGCCTGTCAGCCATTCCTCTGTCCGTGCTGGTATAGTTCCTGTAACGTCATACAATGTTATCTTGTTAAGCAGACTCGTGTGGCATCTTATCAAGTGACTTCTGAAAATCCAAGTAAATGACATCCACTGCCTCTCCTTTGTCCACCCTGCTTGTGACTTCCTCAAAGAACTCTAACAGATTTCTCAGGGAAGATTTTCCTTCACAGAAACCATGCTGATTTTGACTTAACATTATTCTCCAAGTACCCTGAAACCTTAATAATAGACTCCAACATTTTCCCAGCCACTGAGGTTAGGCTAACTGGCCTATAATTTTCTTTCTGTTGCCTTTCTCCCTTCTTAAAGAGAGGAGTGGCATTTGCAATCTTCCAGTCCTCTGGAACTATGCCAGAATCAAGTGATTCTTGAAAGATCATGAAGTCCTGATGAAGAGTCTTGGCCGAAAAGTCGACTGTACTCTTCCATCGATGCTGCCTGGCCTGCTGAGTTCCTCCAGCATTTTGTGGGTGTTGCTTTGATTTCCAGCATCTGCACATTTTCTCTTTCCATGATAAAATTGTACTTCATTTTACTTGGTGAATTCAGTGGTGTGCTGGCTAATTTCCTATTGTGGGAGAGTCTAGGACTGGAGGACATAGCCTCAGAATACAAGGATGTCCTTTTAAACTGGGGGTTCCCAACCTGGGATCCATAGATCTCTCAGTTAATGGTAGGGGTCAGTGGCATAAAAAAGATTAGGAACCCGCTTTAGACAGAGGTGAGGATGTTTTTTTTTGTCTGATGTTAGTGAATCAGTGGAATTCTTTGCCACAGATGGCTGTGAAGGCCAAGTTATTTGTTATATTTAAGGCAGAGTTTGTGAAATTCTTGATTGTGGTGTCAAATATTGTGGGGAGAAGACAGAAGAATAGGGTGAGAGGGATAATAAATCGGCCATTATAGAATGGTAGAACAGGCTTAATGGCCTGAGTGCCTTAAATTCAGATCTCATCTCTTAAGGTCGAATTTAAATTTAAAAAAATTAAGACTGATTTCTCTAGTGGCTGTATTTCCTAGTATGAATTACTCTTGGTTAAGGGATTGGAAAAGTCTGCCATAAATTCTCCTGATTGATGGCTAGTGGCCATGTTGGAAAGTCTGCTGGCGGATATTAATTTGAGTATATTGAGGGTTTAATCTGTAACTTTGTTAGCTTTTTTATTTAATTTTTTAAAATTTAATTTTGGATTTAGTTTATTCTTTATAATTATTGAAAGTTGTTGATTTTTGTTGCATGTTGTGCAATGGCCAACGCACCACAGCAAATTCCTAATACACGTAAATAGAGTTGTTAAAATAATACATGGAAAATAAGGTTGATCCTCGATGACCAACACACAGAGGTGCTGGAGTAGCTCAGTGGGTCAGGTAGCACCAAATCAAGGAGATAGACAGTTAATGCTTCAGCTCAAAGCCCTTCATCAGCTCTAGATTAATCAGGTGTCCTGAAGAAGGATCTTGACCTGAAACGTCAGATGTCCACTTCCCTCTATAAAGGTTGTATGATGTGCTGAATTCCTCCAGCTATCTGAATGTTACTCCAGATTTCCAACATCTGCAGTCTCCTGTGTCTGCACTAATTCATGACCTGGTTCTGTTGGTCCTAATGAGAAAAGTATCAGGAAACTTGTTGAAACTTTGTGCTGGGAAGTTGTACGGTTCTGTATGTTTAAGCATTACAGACTCCATCTGAGGACTTTGGATCAATCAAACATTGTAAAATCTGGAGTAGTTTCATACACTCCATAATCAGGCAAATGATAATCCTAGTT
Source organism: Hypanus sabinus (assembly GCF_030144855.1). NCBI lineage: Eukaryota > Metazoa > Chordata > Chondrichthyes > Myliobatiformes > Dasyatidae > Hypanus > Hypanus sabinus. Next base: position 14,804 of record NW_026780960.1, read on the forward strand.
CAATAGATTTCATTTGGTGTTTCAGTTATGGTGATGGGTTCTGCTGGAGTGGTACATGGCTAATCCAGAGCACTGGGAGCGTAGCATTGGGGTAATTTGCCCCTTAACCTTGATCTGGTAGGCTGGTGTGCGATGTACTGACATGCCACTTATACCAAGAAATATCATTACAGGGTTTTGCACAAAATTTCCTGAGAAGAATGTCCCACAGAAGTACACTGAATGCATGTGGAGTGACCTTTGAGATTGTCTCCAATATCCCAGAGGTATTTAAACATTGTGTTTCTGATGATATTTCCTGAACTAGTTTTAATGCTCTTTGTATTAATTGACTTTTACTAATTTACTAATATTAATACTGTACTGATTTTCTATCTGGAATGACTTGATAACCTAGCAGCTAGCCCAACACTTTACAGTGTAAGCTGTAAGATCGGGTTTCAGTTTGCCCACTCTCTGCAGGCGTGTGTTGTGTCCTTGTGGGTTTCCTCCAGGTGCTTCAGTTCCCTCCCACATTCCAGAGACGGGTTAGGATTTGGAAGCTGTGGGCAAGCCCATGTTGGCACTGCCCAGCACAATCCTCACTGTACAAAATGAAGCACTTTGCTGTATGTTTGATGTACATGTGACGAAAAAAGCTAATCTTAAAATAAAGTCCATGGTAATCATTGAAAGGGGGTCTTTGGGAAGGCTGATTTAACGCAAGTGAATTTAACCTGTATATTTACTAAGTAAACCGGCGGCTGCCTGTGAGGTATGTGACGATCATTTACTCTGGAAGTCAAGCGGGGAAATTCGAAGCCCATCTTGGCTCCATCTCGAATCTCCATCTTGGCTCTTATCCCTGCAAGTGGAGGAAGAGCCTCACCTCCCTCACCTTCGTTCAGAGCCCTGAACAGTCCTTCCTGGTGAGGCAACACTTCACCTGCAAGTCTGTCACAGTCACCTGCTGCCTCTGGTGCAGCCTCATCTACATCAGTGAGACCCATGTAGATTGGGCATCCGCTCTGTCTGTAACGAGCAGAATTTTTTGGTGACCAACCATTTTAATTCCAATCCCCATTCCCTTCCTATTCTGCCATGTCATTACATGGCATTCTGTGCTGCCACAATGAGGCCACTGGCAGGTTGGAGGAGCAACACCTCATAGTCCGTCCGGCAAGCCTCCAACCTGATTGCATGAACATTGATTTCTCTAACTTCCCCTTTTCCCCCTTCTCTCGTCCATTCCCCACTCTGGCTCTTCTCACATGCCTATCACCTCTCCCTGATGCCGCTCCTCCTTCCCAATTGTTGATGACCCCTCTTATCGAACTACTTTGAACAACTTTCTGTTAGATTTCTTCATTTTTGCGAGTCTATGAAAAATATTTATTCCTTCTGGCCTCTTCAGGAAGTTAAAGTCTGATGTTACTGCTGGTGGTGGTGTCCATCATGTCCAATGATAACTGGAAACCTGTATGGGAGAGTTTTTAAAGTGGAAAAAGCCGGGGTGCTGGGGCAGTTCCTATCCAGTGGTGCAAACAAGTGTGTCATACTGGGGTGTTCTTTGGATGACCATGAGGTCTTCTGTGCCTTGTCAGGCCTTTCTCGCTCTAATGTGCAGGATGTTACATAACCGCCTTCCTGGCCATTGGATCTCACTGTAGTCTCATTCGCCCAGTCTGCTGGAGCTGACTCTCACGCTAGGACAGGTGCACGTCCCTATCTCACCATTGTATGAGGCCATCAGCTACCTTGCATGATTTAGCTCACCTGTCAAAGCGGTGTACCGGGGTGTGGCTACTGTCACATGCTGACAGCTACTTGGAGCCACAGGTGAGAGCTGAGTGTTCAGTGGGGACCAAAGGTGAGTGATCTGCCTCTGAATGGACATAACAAGCCCCTTCATTAGAGGTACTACCCCATCATAGACATACCATACTCCCCCGATGAACCTGGTATCAATTCATTAAATGTCCTCCAAACCTTCGTATCTTCTGACTTCCCCATTGTATTCCAGCTGTGGGAGGACTAGGAAGTATTCTGTAAAGCTTTAGTATACCTCTTAATGCTTTCCAAGATGAACTAATCCTTACTGTTTCAGGATGCTCAGGCATCTGAAGACCGTGAAACCCTGGCACGGATGGCAGCAGAACTGGAAAATGCGGAGTCTGCTGAGAAGGAAGCCTACATTGAGAAATACCTGCGCAGTGTACTGGCGGTAGAGAACATTCTTACACTGGACCGCCTACGCCAGGTGAATGTCAATGATAATGTCTGAAACACTTTAAACTGCTGTTCGTGACTTCTTCTGTTGTTGTTTCTACTTCAGCATTTTCATGATGTGTGCAGGTAAGGAAGGTTAGAATCCAAACCAGATTTAGCATTAAGACAAACAAGGTATTAAATATTTTACTTGCAATTTTGTGTCATTAGAAAGCAGTTCTGTAAAAATAGATGAACTACATTTTCATTAGGTTTAATTGTTTGTTGGTAATTTTTTTAGTATTTATTTTTATCAATATGCATTTCTGCAATCCTGAAATTTAAGGGTGTGCAGCAATAATAATAATTAATATTTTCAAGTTTAACTGGCAGGTAATCACCCATTTCATCAGATTCTGCCTTTGCTAGAGTCTGCAACTCCCAAATCAGCCTCGTCAGCCACCTCAAAAGTCCATGATAGAGCAGAAGCAACAGTTCTTCAATCCTATAGAACTATCTGAGAAAGGAGCACAAAGGTAGTACAGACAACCCTGATGAAGGGTCTCAGCCCAAAATGTCAGCTGTTTATTCCCCTCCATAGATGCTGCCAGATCTATTGAGTTCTTCCAGCATTTTGTCTGTGTGGCTCAAGTTTTCCAGTGTCTCTTGCGTATCTGTGAATCCATCCATTATGGCCTTTTGTGTTACAGAAATTCATCCTTCCAATATTCACAAATCACCTTCAAAAATTTGAGATGTAGAATATGACCTTCTCCCACAAAATTGGTGTGAAAAGGAAATAAATCAACAGGAAATTTGGTAGGTGATGACCTGGCCTGACAGGAAATTGCAACACAGACCAATTTCTAGGAACACAAATACGAGGGACTTCTGTAAGGTTTATGTTTTGGCTCAAAGACCGGTGGAAGGATTTCACTGGAGGTATAAAGAAACTGCTTGATAAGCAGTTAAAAGAATAATTAAAAGTGATGTTTAATGTTAAATCTGTTTCATGAGTTTGAGCTGAGCAGAGATTAAATTAGAAGTGAACCTGATTGCGCATCGGTGCAGTTGTTGATTTAAAAGAAAATATCTGGAGTGTATAAACTTTATTTTCTGCAAATTGTTTTTGTTTATTTTTAAATGCTCTAAACTTTTAGCTTCCACAGCAGAGCACTATTATTTAAAGGGACACAAACCAGACTGAACAGGAAGGCCTATTGTCTCTGCCTACTCCTGCCCCACTGAATTCACATCCTCAAACAGCTATTCCAGTTTTCCTTTTGGTTCTGTCCCATCCCTTCCCTTTCCACCTGCATCAGTAACACTTCTCATGCTCTCAATCTGCTCAGTAACTCGGTCGCCTGATTTTCACCATGGATGCTTAGTCCTTTTGCACCTCTATCCCTCACCAACATCTCCTCCATATCCCAAGCATCCACGGTCACCCCATCTTCCCACCGCCTTTACAGTGATAGAGTTCCTCTTGTCCTTAACTACCACTGCTCGAGCCTCCATGTGCAACACATCCTCCTCCACAACTTCCCCCATCACCAAAGGGATCCTTCTACTAAATGTATCTTTACCTCCAGCTCCACCCCCTCCACTTTCTGCAGGAATTGCTCCCACTGCAATTCACTTGTCCGTTCATTCCTCCCCATTAATCTCCCTGGAAGCAGCCTAAGTGCTACACCTGCCCGTTTGCCTCCATTCAGGGCTCCAAAGAGTCCTTTTAAGTGAGGCAACACGTCACCTGCAAATCTGCTAGGGTCATCCATTGTGTCTGGTACACCTGATGTGGCCTCATTTACTTTGGCGAGATTGGTCATAAATTGGGGGATCGTTTCGTTGCACAGCTCCGCACCATCCGCCAAACTTTCTAATTCTGTTTCCCATTCCCTTTCCGACATGTTGGTCCATGGCCACCTCTTGTGCCAAGATAAGTCACTCTCAGTGTTGAGGAGCAACACCTTTATTCCGCCCGGGGTTGCTTCCAACCTGATAGTATGAATTCAATTTCTCCTTCAGGTGAAAATGTTTTCCCTCCCCCCCCCCCCCCACATCCCTCTTCTTCTATTCCCCACTCTGACCTTTTACCCCTTCTCACCTGCTTATCGCCTTCTTCCGGGTCTTCTCTTCTGTGTTCAAGTGTTCACCAAATGACTTTCATCTCCAATCCCATTAAAGGCACTAACTACACACACAAAATGCTGGTGGAACACAGCACTGTTGACGTTTCGGGCAGAGACCTTGCTTCTCCCTATAGATGCTGCCTGGCCTGCTGTGTTCCACCAGCATTTTTTGTGTGTTGTTTGAATTTCCAGCATCTGCAGATTTCCTGGTGTTTGCTCTTTAAAGGCACTAACTTCTGTTTTTATTGGAGTCATTGTTTGGATTGTCCACCTACTTATTAATTTGTCAGCATTCTACATTTGTACATTAGTTTGTCCTTTTGCAAGTTACTCTTCTGGTAATTTCTTCCATTTCCTATTCTGGCTCCCCTCTTACCCCTTCTCTTCCACTCTCCTGCCCATCACCTTCCCCCCTAGTGCCCCTCCTCCTTCCCTTTCTCCCATGGTCCACTTGCCTCTCCTATCAGATTTCTCCTTCTTCAGCCCTTTAATTATCACCTCCCAGCGTCTTACTTTATCTTCACGCCCCCGCCCACCCTTCTTCCCCAACACTTGACTTCACCAGCTTGTACCCTTCCCCTTCCCCCATCTCTTTTTTCCCTCCTCCTTTCATTCCAGTGCTTACGAACAGTCTCAGCCCAAAACATCAACTGTTTATTCCTCTCTGTAGATGTTGCCTGACTTGCTGAGTTCCTTCAGTATGTTGTATGTGTAAATCTGGATTTCCAACATCTGCAAAACCTCTTAGGTTATTCTTATCCTGATTAAGCTAGAAAAAGGAAAAAGAAGGATCTATTTTTGCAAGGGCATCAAAACTGCC